>NC_140079.1:72766342-72771342 GCF_964194135.1 Talpa europaea
GAGCCACCCTCAGTCCATGTCCACGTCCTCGCCATCCGGCACGCTGGGTCCGGCCGCGGTGCCCGGTTCGGGGGCCCCGCAGACGGCGGGCTCCCCCGCCGGGCTGGGCGCCCGCTGACCGGGCCCCGGCGACGGCGCGAGCTGTGGGGGTGGCGGGACGGCCGGGCAGGCGGCCCCCGCGTCCGCGCAGTCCCCACCTCCGCCCTCGGTCGCGGCCGCGGCTGCGTCCCGTAAAGGCGCGGGGGCCGGAGCCCCCGGGGAGGCGACGGCGTCTGGGCTGCGGCGCGCGAAGGCCGAGTCCGGGGCGCCGCCGGGCCCGGGTAAGGCCCCGAAGCTGGCCTGGGCGGGCGGCGCGGGCGGCGCGGCGGGCGCGGGCGGCGCGTCCTTGGGCACCGGCTCGGGCCCCGCGCCGCCCTTGAGCGCGGCCTGCGGCACCAGGAAGCCGAGCGGCTGCGTGATGGGGTAGAGCAGGAAATGGCCCTTGCCTATGAGGGTCCGCGGCGCGCACGGCAGGCCCGGCGCGAAGTCCAGCCCCGCGGCGGCCGTGGCGTTCGCGGGGGCCGCTTTCCGGCGCGGCGGCGAGTCGGAGAGCAGGCTCTCCACGCTGAACGGGCTGGCCTTGGGGAGGCCCGCGGCGCCGCGCTCGGCCGCCGCGGCCCCGGGCGCGCACGGGGCCGCGTCCTTGTCCACGGGGCGGCCTAGCCGAAGCTGCGAGCCGCTTCTTTGGCTCGGATAAAAGGCGGGGTCGCAGGTGCCGGGCGCGGGCGGCTCACCCGGGGGGGCCGGCGTCGAACCCGCGGCGCCGGCGGCGTGCCCGCCCGTGCCCTTGCCTGCCGCGGCGGCCGGCGGAGGCTCGGGCGGCTCCGGGGACAGCCCGCCCCCGCCGCTGTCGCTGTCGGAGCTGGGTGCGCTGTGCAGGGACAGGCCGCCCGGCGAGTGCAGGTGGCGGCTCTGGCTCTTCAGAAGCTTCTTCTCGTGCTTGCGCTTCTTCTTCTCCATCTTCTCCAGTTCCTTGCGCGCGATCTCCTCCGGGTCCATGGGCTCGCCGCTGCACGTGGTCGGGTGTGAATTGTGCGCCGGCCGCCCGGGGCCCTTCTTCGTGTTCTCCTTCTTCCTCCACTTGGCCCGGCGGTTTTGGAACCAGACCTAGAGCAGCCGGGTAGGGGAAAGGAAGGCACAATCAGGCGGCGGGTTTGCCGCTGGGGCTGCGGGCCTCCCCACTCCCCCCAGGATGGGCCTGTTCAACTCCTTCAGGCGGGAGCCAGGCCGCAAGGCCCAGTCAGCCTCAGCCGGGAGCTGGGTTTCGGCACTGGGGCTGCAGGTTCCAGCAAGCACCATTTCCACCCAAAAGGAGTGTAGATGGGGCCTCTCGGCCAGCTTTCCGCTCTGACTTCTCACCTTTGGGACTCGGAGTTGCCCCTTCCTTGGGTAGGGCCGATCTGACCCCAGACCGAGGTTGTAGGGTTCCTGGTTGGGAGGCAGAGAGCAGAGCCCCTCCTTGCCCCTCCTGGCTTCTCACAGCTCTTGTTCTAAGCAGCCTGCCTGGACCGGAGCTGACCGTCTGGCGGGAGGACCGCGGCTGGGCTCAGTGCCCTCCACACCTGTCTTCATCCCCCTGGAGACTGAGTCACATCCAGATTTGGGGGTTTCCCATGAAGGGAAATCTGGATGTTTCTTCTTCTAGAAAGGCCTGGGAAGCTGAATTGAGGGTCTTCATCAGCCTGCCCACCCCCCCCCAACACATTCACACACATTTTCTTTCTGGAGACTCCAGCTAGGGCACCAGCACAGCTTTCCCAAACCAGCTGGGCATGGCCTGGTCTGTTGGGGCCAGAGGAGAACTGGACCCACCCTGCCTCTTCCACCTTCTCTGCAAGCCTTATCCTGGGGAGCCTTCCAGGACTGAGGGGAACCCCAGCCCCAGCCCTTGTCTCCATCACTGCACAGAGTCAAACCTCTACTGAGCCTCAGGCACATTGCCCTCCCTAAGAGGTCCCGATCATTCGAATTCTTTGTTTTGGCCATCTAGAGATCCTGTACAATAGCAGGCCCAGCCTGGTCACAGCAAGCCTTGTCCGTGCCAAGGTGCCAGCACCGAGCCACAACCTCCCCAAGGCAACCTCCCCTTCCCTTTAAAAAATACTTTTTGGTGCAAATCCCAGACTGCTTTGTGACCAAGAATTACTCATTGTATTAAGGAGAAACGAAGCGGTCTATACTGCAGTCTATACTTCACTTAAGACACTTAGAACAAATTGGAAAAAAGGATTTACAAACAGAAGAGGTCAGGTAGGGAAGCCCAGAACAAGACGAACACCTTTCTAGACAATGCTATTGCTGCGGACCCGGCTCCTTGACTCAGAGCCGGGGCCCACCGCTGTGGCCGCACTCCCGCCCCACTAGCCACCCCGACCCCGGAAAAAGATGTTTGTACTTCAGGGAAACAGCTAATTATTCACAATCCATCTCGAATTTTTAATCCGTTAAATTGACGCTGTATTTTTAAAAGGAATACCGCCGGCCGTCTCGGAATGAAATCAAATTACGAGGAAACGAAAAAGAAAAACATAACCGGAGATATTAAAAATTCAGACACCTTTTTTTTTTCAAAATGTGTTAATTGTTTAAGTATCCGCCTCTCCTTCCTCAGCTGCCCCCTCCTGCAAACCGATGAATAAATACATGTTTCCATCTGAATATTTTAGAGGCGAAAGGTAAACAAACAAACGTGTGCGCTCCGGGCTAGGTGCACCCAGCCGGAGGCGCGGGCCCCGCCGGCGCCCCTTCTCCTGCGAGCAAGAGCCGGGCGGGCTCCTGTTGGCCCTTCTAGCTCAACCTCCACGACTTCGTCCCGAGCGCTCGCCCCCAGCCCACCACACAACTCCCCGGTTCGGACGCAGCTGCAGATCTCGCTCCTTGCGGACAGCGACCCGCCCCCCCAAACCGCCCGCGATTTCCATGCACCTCTCGCCGGGGCGACTCCCCGGCCGCCCTTCCCGGAGGCCGGCGGGCCGGGTACCTGAGGATACAGACGGGCGCGCAGAACAAAGACGGGGGCTGGCGGCGGGCAGGGCGGGCAGGCCGAGCGGCGCGAGGCTGGCCCCCCGGAGGGCCCGCGGGTCTTTACCTGAACTCGGGATTCGACCAGGTCGAGGCGCAGCGCCAGCGCCTCGCGCATGAACACGTCGGGATAGTGGCTCTCGTTGAACGCTTTTTCCAGCTCCTCCAGCTGCCAGCCCGTGAAGTTGGTGCGCGTTCGCCGCCGCTTGCAGCCCGGGCTCTCCTTATCCGGGTCCCCCGAGTCTGCGGGCACGCAAAGGACGCGGCGCGGCTCAGCCACCGGCCCTGGCCGGGTCCACCTCCCCTCGGGCTGCTCGCTGGCTGCAGCAGGTCCAGGGGCCACCGAGAGGGAGGCCGCACTTCACGCGCGGGGGGGTGGAAGGCGGGAACCAGGGAGTCCTCGGGTGCCCCCGCAGCCGCAGCAGGGTCTGCAGCAGCCCGGAGCCCAACTCCTCCGCCCAAGAAGGGATCCCTGCCTGCCCCCCCCCCCGCCCGCCGCCATACCCCTCCCCGCGGCCGCCGCGCCTACCTGACAGCTTGAAGGGCTGGCTGTCGCCGCCTACCCCGCAGGCCGCCGGCAGCAGCGGCGTGGGGTTCACCACCGAGGCGGCCGCGGCGGCGCACGAGCCACTGAGCAGGCCGTCGATGGAGAACGGCACCGCGGCCGCGGCCGACTGCAGCTGGTGGCCGGCCAGCTCGTACACGTGGTGATGGCCCAGCGGGTAGGGGAAGCCCACCACACCGCCCAGCGAGCCCCCGAACTGGGCGTGCGGGTGCTCCAGGAGGCGGCCGTCCATCATCTCGCGCGGGGGGCCGGCCGGGCCGGCGGCGGGGCGCGGGGGCGCGGGCCGGGGCCGGGGCGGGCCAGCGGCGGGAGGCGCGGGTGGTGGCGGCGGCGGAGACAGGGACCCGGAGTCCTACACATGCTTCGCCCGCACTCCGGCGCTTTACTTTATCAACATCAAGCTCCCGATAATTAGCCGCGGCCCGGGGAATTTGGGACCAATAAGAAGCGCTAATCGGCTCTGACGTCAGAGGCGTGCTGGGTGCAAGGAAACGTTTTCCATATCGATTGCTAATTATACCTGACATGCACCTCAATAAACAGTATCAGGAACTGTCACAACAAGACGGGGAGGGGGGCGCTGGGGGGGAGGGGCGCGGCCCGGCGCTGGGCTGGCGCGGGTGTGGGGAGCGCCCTGAGCAGGGGCCCATGGCGAACCCCCACTTCAATCCCGGTTGGCCCGAGCCCGCGCCTCCCCCGGCTGCCGGCTCCCCGCCCCTCCGCAAATCACTAATAGATTTCCCTTTAAAACATTCACCGGCGTGTTGTGGGGATTTTTCACCAGAAATGCTGTACTCTCTGAACCTTTAAAGTGATGTTGCTCCAATTACAGAGAGACATTGAGCGGCAAATAGACTGATCCAATAATAGGAGATTCATCATCCGCTCTTTCCGAAACTGTCACATTGAATTTAAAACTACAAGGGCTTCTCATCTCCTCGCCTGCTCCAGGCGGCGGGGGAGAGGGAGGAGCAGGAGGAAGGAGCAGGAGGGAGGAAAGGCAGGAGGGTGATTCCAAAAAGAGAATAACTCCTGCAGAATGTAGTGCCCTGTCAATAAAAAAGATACAATTAATGCCCTTTCTGATTGATTGGCAGCCACCCAGTCTATGGACACGGAGGTGGGGGGTGATGGAGGAGGCACACCCCCGTCCCGCACCCCCCTCTCCACCCCTGTTACCCCTACCTGGTGCAAACGGGGGGCTCAGGGCAGAGGAGGGGGTGAAGGAAGAAGAGAAAAGTGACTCTGGGGTGGCGGCCACTCAGGCCCCCTACACCCATGAATAAAAAAAATAACTACATCTTGCATTGACTCTGCCTCTGAAGAATAGGGCTGAGGCACCCAGCCCATTTATTATAATTAAATTATGTTCTCC